>NC_056734.1:836094001-836129837 GCF_019279795.1 Protopterus annectens | reverse complement strand
TGCTACACTGTAAGCTGACAGGGACACCAATAAGATAACATTTTGACTGGGGCCCATGATATAGAACCCTGAAATATGCCTTACAATGTAGTAGCTCAGTTTAATGTGCAATTAAGGGGTAATTTTAACATGCCATGAATAACAGATGTTTCTTAACAATAGATATTATGATGAACAAGCAATAGAAATATCAAAAGTTATATACAAATGAGATGTGCAATACAAGATGTGTAATGTCTGACCCCACAATGTCAAAGAATTAGATGGCAGTACAACACCTCAGATAAATGTGACAGACGTACATAGTGACAGCATGTGATTTCTACCAAATCCTGTAGTTGTAGTAATTCATATCTATGTACCTGACCAAGTAAGACACTATAAGTGGATATTAAACAAGCAGATATGAACTAATAACAGGAGTGGTTTTGTGCACAAAAATTGTTGAAAAGGTAGAAAACGTGTTAAATAATCCTTCAGAACTGTATACAGCAGAAGTGCATGACATGTTGAAATGAAGCACATGCCATAAATCATCTGCCAACCTCATAACAAATGCGTAAACAGAAGCCAGCCATTTAACAATAGAATAGGTAGGCTATGTACAACATAACAGTCAGAAATCCCCACTGTCACCATTCAGCAATAGAATAGGTAGGCTATGTACAACATAACAGTCAGAAATCCCCAGTGTTGCCATTCAACAATAGAATAGGTAGGCTATGTACAACATAGCCATCAGAAATCCCCACTGTTGCCATTCAACAATAGAATAGGTAGGCTATGTACAACAACAGTCAGAAATCTCCACTGTCGGACATATACGTTTGCCATCACTTGATTCTCAAAATAGGTAACAACACAATAACTTGTATGTTAAATAGTCCAGGTAAAAGCACTACGACAGTTACACAATACTTCCGTCATTTAGGTTCTGCTTAAAAATTAAATTGATCATTTTCTCAAACATCCCTGCTTATAACCGAAAAGTGGAATTTTGTATTACATATATAATAATATTTATATTAAATCAATGATTAATGCAGTTACCTGTCAAATGCATTATGGCTAGTCTTGATTGATTCTGTAAGCAAAAGTGGCAAATTGACAGTGTAATGATTGCTTCTGGGAAAATTAATGTTTACAATTAGGATACGTACCTTTCTCCCTCTGCTGCTCTTCCAACCTGTGCATCCTCTCAATGCTCATGATCTGATTCCTGGCTCTATCCTCATCACCTGTAAAAAGGAGAAATAATATATTTTTTCTGGAATGCAAGGATTCCATCAGCTGATTATACATCATTTGGTATTGAAGAATTAACAGTGAAGAATACTGAGCATCACAAGTTCCATAGCCTTGACTGACATGGTATACAAGTTCACATTTTGCACGTTTAATTATTGCTGTGTCACTGTCAATACATCACACATGAGCAGTAATGTATACACACAGGCAAAACACAGATTCCAACCTATTATAGCTCTCATCTAAGTTTTCACTCCAACCCTGACACCTGCTTGCCTAGCTAATCCATCTTGACTGTGATTGCATGGATTTATGTTGCTTAAATAACAGAAATGAACGACTATGTAGGGAGGATTATAGGGAGGATTTACAGACAGGGATCAATAATGTTGAAGTAAAAGGCCAGCTTTAAACATATGCTGTGCATTTGAAATAGAACATCATGCAATCCAGACTAAATGTCATCACACTGGTCACAGCACTAAACAAAACCTGTAACATTGAAGAGTTCACATTCTCAGGCAGTGCAATAGAACCTATGTTTGCACTTGACAGACTTACATCACTTTAAAATGTATTAAACCAAATAACTGATAAAAATAAAAATAATAAACTCAGTGGTAAACCAAACTGTGCTTTAATGCAGAAATTCAGTAAAAATCCAGTAAGCACTTTCGTCTTTTCATACACAAGACTTCTTCAGACTGAATTAAAACCTTTCACTTCATTCATTAAATACTAAAAGATATCATCACATGACATTCCCAATTAATGTCTTAACCCTTTCTTTCTCAAATAGGCTACAAAATCTTCTCTGTTGTTTAGCCCAGGGGGATAGCAGGCATTCAACTTAACCTGCCATGTGTATTCCAACCATCCCAACTCCTCTTCAGCATTCAACTTGATCTCATAGTCAGCAATATTTCCCAAAACCAAAAACTTAAAATTGATTTTACAACCCTCCATTTTATAATGTTTACCTAAAACATTAGCTTCATTGCCAGTTTCCACAGCTCTTTTGTGTTCATACATTCTTTTGAATAGCTCCCTACTAGTACGGCAAATATAGAATGCATTGCAAGACTGACATACAATTAGACAAACAACAAACTTTGATTTGCATGTGTAAACCTTGTTGACATATATTTTTACAACATTAATAACAATTTCACTGACTCCTTCATAAATTAAATCACAGAAATTGCATGCCAAACATTTTTCCATCCTGCCTCTTGTACTAAAAGACCTGGGATTCAAACTGCTTTGGAAAATGTTTTTAAAACTCTTTCCCTTTTTGTATAGAAAGCGTGGACCATTACCAACTGCTTCTAGTACTTCTTCACTGCTCTTCAGAATTTTCCAATTTGTTCTGATAATCTGTTTGATGCCTTCCAAATCTACACTATTCGATATCTGCATAGCAGTTCCAAAGTCATTGTTGATATTTTTCTTAGAAAAAACTTCTAAATTTTCTCTAGTTGTTTTGACTTCGCTAAGTTTACTTCTCACTAATTCATTTGAATAGCCTCTAGCTACAAACTTGTTACATATAGCTTTGCTCTCTTTGATAAAATCAGCATTATCTAAAGTAAGTTGATGTGCCCTCATCAGTTGACCCTTAACAATATTTTCTTTCATATATCTGGGATGCATGCTTGAAAAGTGTAAATATGCATTGTTTTGCACATTCTTTTTGTTAATTTTAGTAGCTAACTTGCCATTTTCTTTATACACTACTACATCCCAATATGAAATACTTTTGTCATTCAAAACTGGAGTAAATTTCAAATACGTACAAACCCTGTTTATATACAGCAAGAATGATTCAATGGACTCCAACCCACCTCTCCAAACAATAAACAAATCATCTATAAAGCGTTTGTAACAAAGTATATTGTTTTTGAATGTATCAATCAAAATATGTCTTTTCTCCTAACCATTTATGAAAATGTTGGCATAACTGGGTGCCATCACTGCACCCATTGCTACTCCATTTTTTGATGGAAATGTTGATACACTTGCATTCATAGTGACAGAATGGAGATGTTTCCAGAAACATCACAGATAACAGAGATATTGGTACAGTAGTTATCCATTAACTATAGGTGTTAGTGCACTTCATGCATACCTGATGTTTAAAAAGCTATACTGCATAAATGAACAAGCTAGTATCTGCCATTTCTTTTCTTATTTAGTTTTTACTGAAACATAGATATTGCCTTAATGACCCAAAGCTACATTTCAACCTGAGATATTCAAACTGGACCAGTGCTTAATGGGTTAAGCTAGGTGACAGATAAATCACCCCATCATAAAGGATTAATGAGGAATATTTGCAGAATGTAGCAGATGATGGGAAAATGCACTATAGGCATCAATGTACTACATAAATTACTAAAAACATAAAAAGCTATACTGCTTATATGAACTGGCAATTAACTCACATTTCTGCTCCAATATGTAAGCATCAAAATGAAATACAAATGTTCAGTAACAGGAATCAAACCCAGATGCATCCCCAAGGCATTGACATTGACCTGAAGCTCAATAGTCTGAGTTAACAGATGCATTACAACATACAGCACTACATCTACGCCATTACAACATATTCTGTTGTATAGCAATACCATGTCTCAGTGGTAAACTGCTTTATAATGTAGAGACTAATAATGTATGTCTGTATTACTCAGCATTCACACATACAGATATATAGTGCAATGCTTGTCAACCAATTACAGAGAATGGAGAAATGCATACTCATACATGGCCTACTCACTATAGGTGTCAGTGAACCATGGCCATTCTATATATTTAGAAAAGATGTGGTGTATACTTAGCAAGAAAAAAGAGATTTTAAATTGCTTAGGTTCAATATTAGCTACATAAATAGCAATATTTACAAAATGACTGGCAATGGCTTTGAAGCCAAACATAGGAGACAAACAATTACTGCGACTCATTGTCAATATAGTTAAGTCACATAACTGCTCAGTTCTGATTGTAATAAGAATATTTACATTTATAACATGTGTGTAACTATACTGGATGAAATCTCATGAAATTTCTTTGTCCAGCAGAAGGTTTGCTCAGAGCACAATAAGGTAACAGGCACCAATACAGCTAATGGAAATATGCATAGAAACTGTTACCACTGCCTTGTCAAGTTGTCATATCCTGACAGAAAATGTTTTTATACAACAATTCCTGAAGAAAATTAAAAAGAAAAATATCTATCTGGCAGTCATTGCAGAAGATTAAGAGTATGAGTTTTTAGCAAGCTGCTTCCTGTAGTCCAGGGTTGGATTCCTCACACCTCATCTGCCTACTGTATGACTGTGAGGTAATCATTTATCCAGACAGCTCTCCTCAGATGACCAAAAAAGGGTCATGTGGATCAGTGTTCTACTCTGGTAAACAAACAAACTAACAAATAAAAACTGATATAGATGTTACTATAGCAATAACCCACGCCTGGGTGTGGGTAATGCTAAATTTACCCACGGTTGGCGTGGTTTGGTCCCGAGACCGAAGCCCGAGGAACCAAACAAAGCCAACCGTGGGTAAATTTAGCATTACCCACACCCAGAAGTGGTTATTATTATACCATGACATTATTTAAGAAAAGAAACTATTACTTTTCTTAAATAATGGCATAGTATAATGCCTGTTTACTGCCCTTCCGCAGATGTCTGGCATCCGCGGCAGTTCTGATGTACTGCGCGCCTGCGCAGTACATCAGAACTGTGGGCAAAAGCAACGGAGAAAGCAAGATCTCTGTTGCTTTTTTTTTAGTGTCCCGCTATGTTAAATGGGTTTAACATAGCGAGACAGTTTTAAAATAAGCAACGGACATCTCCGTTGCTTATTTTAAAACTGTCTCGCTATGTTAAACTCATTTAACATAGCGAGACACTAAAAAAAAGCAACGGAGATCTTGCTTTCTCCGTTGCTTTTTTTTAAACACTGTCTCGCTATGTTAAATGGGTTTAACATAGCGAGACAGCTTTAAAATAAGCAACGGAAAGCTGTCTCGCTATGTTAAACCCATTTAACATAGCGAGACAGTGTTTTAAAAAAACGAGTTGTACTAATGGAAAAAAGTCCGGGCGACCGGACCTTTTTCCATTAGTATAACTCGATTTACAACGGGCACGCTGGCCAATCAGCGTGCATGTTTTGGGGGGGTCATGGTATAATATAGATGTACTACGGTGCTGCAGCCGTTTACCTGTTTGCTGCTTTCTGCAACTAAAACACTAATCATGGTGGATAACTTTAATACAAAAGGATAACAACAACAGAACGGCTTTTATTACCAACCCTAATAACACATTAAAGAAACTGCATGGACTATTCTGAGAGTACATATGGACTTAATTTAAACATTCAAAAAACAGTGTAACAGTACATCTTCTACTGGAGGCACATAGGATTAACTTCAGCTGAAATAACAAGAAACCAGAAGTTTTATCGTTATCATGACAATAATTAGCAAATGAAATTAATTTGTCTGCACCATGCCTTACTTTATCCTGCAAGCTAAAAAAAGTAACCAGCATTTAGACTTACATCTTAGGTGAAACATGAAGGACATCCTTATTTATATGTGCAGCAAATGTTTTAATTTAATCCATTGGAACCCATGTTTTGCTGCTCCCTAACAGTTGCAGAAAATAAAATAACTCACAATTTAGATTTGTACCTCACTTTAATGTTTGAAACAGTGCTACTTGGCGGTGATGCAAAACTGGTAAATTTGTGATACACAACTGATACATTTAATACATTAATGTGTGGAGAACATTAGGTAACAGGGTAAGAAAATGGGAGTGCAGATACAATCTTGAGCACCAGCACAGACCACCTAAGAATATTCAGGATATTCCTCAGAGAGTCCATTTTGCTTTCTTTTACTGAGGTAATTAGCTGTTGGTACAGTAAACATCCTGTAAAAGGGTTGCTGTAAACTGCTACCAAATGTTTGTTATCAGTGCAATGAGTTGCTAGCTCACTTTAAAGGCTTTATCAATGATTTCCTTGGTGAATAGATTTGCCTGCTGCTGGTTATTGTTGGAACAGCCTTCTCTATTCTACATCATAAAAATGTGCTTAATTATCAAATTAATGCACAGTTTCTAGTACTACTCACCTATCTTTAATTAATCTGAAGACCAGAAAGCTAACATATATTTTGAATTTAGAGATTTTTTTCTTTATCCGTTAACAAAAGCTTCAGTTAGCATAAGTGATGCATCTCAGAACCCAAAGACATTAATTTATTTTAAATTATATTGCTTTATTTTTAAATAATTTCAAACCAGCTTCTGAAGCTGTTTTATACAGTATGCATTTTACTATGGTTTGTACAACTATTAGCAGGCACATTCATTGTGTTAGCCAAGAGCTGCTTTTTATAGACTGACATAGTTGCATTTGTAATTATTTATTCAAATTATCTATATCAATGCTAAAACCTAAAGTTGTACACGAGTATGTCTTATGTGGACAGACTGAAATCATAGTCACTTTATTCTGTGTCATACAGACTGCTCAGAGGCGACCTGTGCCTTGCATATAGAGCAATCTCTGACCCAGCTTTAATGGAAATGCTGCACATTTACAAGTCAAACATCACATTGGTTACTCATTCAAAGGACCTTAACCTGGTGTGTGACATCAACAGAACTTGTTAATAATGACAACTCAAGATGGCAGACTGCATACACATTGCTTTACCAAATCTGTAGAAAAAGTGGAAGATACAGACAAATGTAGGTTCGGCAGCACAGAACTAGAAACAATTGAACATCTTGTTGTTGCTGTTTGAAACATATTCATGGCCAAGTGTCTATATACTGAACTGCACTCTAATGTGGCACTACTGTTGCATTGGGGAAAGTCCAAAAACTACAATATACACATAGCTGAGAAGTCTAGACTCCCCCAAGTAAACTAGGATTTCTCTCCTTACCGTAAAAAAAGAAGCAGACGTATCCTAGGACATCACAGTAGATGGTATTAAAGGAAGCCCACGTGATTGGTACTATATTATTAGTAGAAAAAGCCATTTGGGTGAAGATTTTCAGTCAAGCTAGTATATCTTTGAATGTTACTGCATATCTTTGAATCAGTCAAAGTACTTGATAATTTTAAACCCAGTTAGGTAATTTTGTTTGATGTACTAAGGAACATGAGTGTGTGTGTGTGTGTGTGTGTGTGTGTGTGTGTGTGTGTGTGTGTGTGTGTGTGTGTGTGTGTGTGTGTGTGTGTGTGTGTGTGTGTAAATACCACTAATCTTACATTCTTTTGCCTCACCTTATCTACTTGTTCTTCCTGTCTGTTTTCTATTAAATCCAGATAAGATTCTACATCAATCAACTTTTGAATGATTGCTACAATGGCTGAGGCCAGATCTTTTATAGGATCTGATTGAGAGGAGAGTTCATCTTCAATCTCTTTTAGTCTTCACTCTATTTTTTCAATATACACTATTAGTAAGGAGTTAATAATTTGTTGCTCTGCCATTATTAATTTAAAGTTCTCATTTAGATACAGTTGCACCATCTCCTCCATTCCTTATCTGCAGTTGTATTTGTGGACATCTCAGAGGTAAACTCAGCGACTGTGTTAAGGACCACTTGGAGCTGATATTCTTTTCCTATTCTTATTATTTTTAATCTCAACTCATGAAAGTAAGAAAACAAGTCTCTCAATTTTCTTTTTTGAAAACTGACAGCAATACAACAAGGGGAATCACATGTAGTTACAGGAGTTACTTTATTTAATTGAGGTGGGGAGAAACTTATAATAACCTTCTTAGTTGATCACCATCTTAACTGAAAATCTAGTCTTATGCTATTTATGAAATGAAGATGTGATATCAGCTTCAAATCTGAATTTCTACTTACACACTCTGCTAAAATGTTTCTTTCTCCCCTAGTCAGTGGTGTCAGTGAACAGATAAACCATCTTGCTGCTCTTTCCTCAAAGGCCTAGGTGACCACTGACTTTACTGGATATTTTGGTTGCAGTGGGGACTCAACTGTACCTAGCAGGTCTTCTCCAATTCTGCTTCCTAGAGGAAATATTAGATTGTAGATGGCATAGCATGAACCCTTCACAAGAGTTTTATTATGGTACCATAAGAAAAATTGTCCCTGAAGTTTTTACATTAATTTCTAAAAAAAAATGTATTTCAAGTTACTATGTAGTGCGTTCCGTATTTGTTATGAGGTTGGCAGATGATTTATGGCCTGTACTTCATTTCAACATGTCATGCACTTCTGTTGTATACAGTTCTGAAGGATTATTTAACACAACATTTTCTACCTTTTCAACAATTTTTGTGCACAAAACCACTCCTGTTAAGATTACACCCCAATAACAGGGAAAAATATAAGCTTGTTAAGTACCTTTCTGACATCAAAAAAGTACTTAACAAACTTTTGTTAAGCACCCATTAAGTGCCATCAAGACTGGGTCTCCCACATGGGCCTAAAAGCAAACTGTGCCAGCCAGCAAAGAACAGCAGCAGAAAGTAAAGAACCTTAAAATATGTAACATACTACACTCTGCTATACTTATAAACAAAAAATATGGCAGTATAAAATGCATAACAGCTTTTTCTTTTCATCCTTCACAAGGACACTTTGTTTGCTGCCTGCTGTCTGTGTGGAAGATTCACTTCGAACACACGATAAGTTGGTTGTGACTGGACACTGATAATCCTCTATGTCTAGTGACATAGTTTTTAAATATATTTTCTCCTACTTTATCATTCATCACCTGACTGCAAACAGCCTACATCCATTTGTATTTACCTCTAGTTCTTAACGTCTACCCTTAATATAGCACATGATAGAATGCAAGTTATAGGGAGTGCCATAACATATAGTTTCTTGTATAGTACATCTAAAGATGGTTCAGGAGCTTCAGTAAAGGTCATTCTATTTGGCTCTAGTTGATGGAATGTCGACTAAGTGTGGCATGAGCCAGTACAGACCTCTACAGCACAGAGTATTTTATTCATTCATTCATTTACCCATTTAATCCAGTTCAGAGTCATGGGGAAGCAAGAGCTTTTCCTAGCACTTATTGGGTACAAGGCAAGGAAGTGAATGCTGTTCAGGATGCCAGTCCATCACAGCTGTTTATTAAGGATATCTGATGCTCCAACATATACATACAGCAGTAGTGATACAAATGGAGCACATGTAATAACCCTACTTAATTTCACTTCTAAAGGTTCCAGTGCATAGCATCCTCTCAAGCTTTCATTTTGAGGCCAGGGTGAATCCAAACCACCTTTTTCAGAAAATGAAAGTGTTGTCTTATACATATATATACATGATATATATATATATATATATATATATATATATATATATATATATATATATATATGTATATCTGTATGTGTGTGTGTGTGTGTGTGTGTGTGTGTGCGTGCGTGCGTGCGTGTGTGTGTGTGTGTGTGTGTGTGTGTTTTTGAGATTTTCTTGGCATCATCTCTATTTTTCAAACTAGATTAAGGAATGCTCACACTTAGTACACCATCTGTATTCAAGAACATCCCTACTATATTTTTTTTGTTGTCTAGTCACTCAGAAAGATTACACAAAGTGTAACCATTGTCTACATTTTGTAGTAACCTTTATGAATCCCCCTCGATATTTAAGGCTGCAAGAAAATCAGTAGGAAAACTAAAATTAGAAGGAAGTTATGTTCATGTGTATTCACTCAGAACAGTCAATATCGTTTTTGTAATTTTATTAAAAAGTAGGACACATACATTGAGTGCTTTCATCCACTTAAAACAGGACTTCATCAGAATCTACATAAACATAAGTGTAAACCACTTTATATATCACATTTAATTAACCATCAGTTAAAAACAATAACACTCTTAAAGGGCCACCGCAAAATAACCAAATAGCAAATAATAAAAACTGAATAGGAATGTGTATAAAATTTGTTTTCTCAATTGCCAGCCCTTGACATAACTCTTTCCCCTCAAAATATTAATAATGGGCAATTTGTTATCTAAAACATTTATCCATAAAATTTATTTAATAAAAATTTGCTCTTTTGTTTAAAATAGGCTGCAAGGAAATCTGCTCATTTAGTCCAAGGGGATGTGCTGCCTGGAATTTCAACTGCCATCTCACTTCTCTTTCTTCAAGACTACCACTTACGTCACTCCCCCTTGGGAATAATTAATAATTGATCTAAAATACCAAAACAAAATTTCTGAAAGCTAGGACACACAGTAGAGCGCTTAAATCACGCATTATTGTCATTCTTTCTTTTAATTTGACACAGGTGTACATAAATCCTTTTCCTTAGTGGTCTTTCCATTTTGCCCACATAAAAAGATGGGCAGGTCGAACATTTAGCTAAATAGACCACCCTACAAGTCTGATAATTTCCACCCCATAAATTTAACTTTATCCTTCTATTAATTTTGAAGGGTGATGGAGCAGCTCTCCAGAAGCTCTCCAGAATGTAGTTAGACTGAGTGCAGGAACCACATTTCTTTGTTCCTAACATTTGATCCTTCTTTTTATCATGAACTGTTCTTTTAATTTTTTTTTTGTGGTTTCAACACCTCACTGGACTGTATTTTTTTCACTCAGAACAGTGTACACTTAGTGTAGGCATTCTCAAATTTGGCCTCAGGAACAAAACTGTTCTATAAATATATATATATATATATATATATATATATATATATATATATATATACATACACACATATATATATATTTTTTATACATTTTAAAATAATATATAAGAACAGTTTTCAGTTGGAGAAAGAATTTACTTTTCTGCAAAAAATGTACTTTAAATTTAACAGAGTCGGACTATTCATAGGTTCATAGGTACTAGGCTATTGGCCCTAGGGCCTATACAAGCCTATATAAGCCCAGCCAAATGGTACCCTGGCTTTTGCCACCCAAGAAAATTATTTTCCTGTGCCCCTGTCAAGCAGAGCCAGTGATCCCCGGGGTGAATTTCCTATCTCCCATCCAATCATCAAGATTTTTCTTGAAGAGTGCTAATGAGGAGCTTTGTTTGATATAGATAGGTAGTTTGTTCCAGAGTATGGGAAGTCTCTGAGACAGG
Organism: Protopterus annectens; assembly: GCF_019279795.1. Taxonomy (NCBI): domain Eukaryota; kingdom Metazoa; phylum Chordata; order Ceratodontiformes; family Protopteridae; genus Protopterus; species Protopterus annectens. The sequence goes on along the minus strand of NC_056734.1, from coordinate 836,118,464 downwards.
AATCTATCCCTCCAGCATGTTCTGTTTATTGTGGTGACAAGGTTTAGGTCCCTAGAGCGTGTAGCTTGGAGGGATTGGGATTTCTTTACGTGGAGCATGTCCAACAGCTCGGGGTTTGACATAGCTTTATATGTTAGACAAAAGCTAAAACTGTGGTTAAATCAGATCTATGTATATCTATCTATTTAATATATGCACATACACAGAACACACACACACACACACACACACACACACACACACACACACGATTATATTTATATTCGGCTGCAGCACAACAACCACATATATGATGCATTTATCTTCCTAGAAAAGATCTGTAGCAATATCAGATTTACAAGACAGGACATCTCATCAGTTTAAGGTGGTGTAGGCTGTAACAAGAAAAAACTTGAAGCAAATTCCTATCACTTAATAACCTGATATTGCTGAGAAGGATCTATGATAGTTTTTGTTTCAGAGACTTATAGACTCATATGGCTGTGGAATAACAGAGAACAGTAGTAGCAGCATCTACATTGGCATGGTGGTAGTTCAAAAATTCTCAACAAGCATTTTTTTTCATCACATGAAATAAAGATATATTCTGACCACACTTCATAAAGTACTTAGTTGAAATAAAAGAATAAAAGAAAAAACAAAATAGCTTTAGGAAACCCTATACTCAGTGTATCAAATATATCACCAAAACTGACGAAGAAATTTTTTCCATAAAAGGACACAAGATTAGAAAAATGAAAATGTCACTTTGATGGTGCAAAGGGATAAAGCCCTGACTACAGTCCAGTCAACTTGGGTTCAGTCAGAGGCTCTGGTCACTGAAGGAATGGAAGGGAAGGGATGGATGTGCCCATCCAAGGTTGGAAGACAATCGTTAATACTCTGCCTAAGGGGAGGCATGGTCCAAAAAGTGGAGTTGGCCTCACATGCAGGGAAAGGGAGTGGGTAGATGATAATCCACCCCAACTGGAAGCACAGATAAGCCAAGCCCCCAGCACACCCTCAAGATAAACGACCAACCCCAGCAAAAACAGAGTTAGTCTAGGAGAGTGGTTGGAGAGTAGATGGTAAACCTGGAGTTAACACTGGGTACCAGGGGCTGCGCTGGTAAAAATGAGCTCCAAGGTGAACAAAAAAAAGTAAAAAGTATCAGAAAAAATTTAAAATAACTTGTGTAGATAACTAGAACTGTAGCACTGAAAGTGTGGGAGGGGTCACAAATCAGCCTAACTGCACACTGAAGTACAACTTTTAATTTCTAGAGAATCAGATACTGAAAGTACCCTAAAACCAATGGCAATGTCAAGGATATTCCTTGACAGGAATACCTGGAAGAAGATAAATAGCATGCTGTAATAAGAGACTGTTATCCACCCACAACAGAAATATTAGCCGGGGGGGGGGGGGCAGAGCCTAGATGGCCAACTGAGAGCAGTGAATTTTTTTAGCTCCATAAACTAGTATAGTAATATAGGAAAATTTTATTATTTTCAAGTTTATAACATCAGAAATCAATAGATAAACTACTAAACTACATAAATACCAATTTTGGTGGAGATATACAAAATTTTTCCTGTCAAGTAACTTGGAGATATATTGAGTCACTGCATATAAACATCTCAAGGAATTCTCATCCAGATGCTGCTTTGAAAAAAGAATTGCAGTTGATGACATCTACCTTACAGGAACTATTTTTGAAGATGAATGGATTTAAAAATGACTTAGAAAACCTCAAATTAAATTCTCAAAACAGACTGATACCCTTAAGGAGCTATTACAGCAACACCATACAAAAATAACAAATATAGAGACTTCTCTAAATGACATTGAAAGGAGACTCAAGAGGAAGAATTCCAAAAAGAATTTCTGCTTAAACACAATACATGGCTGCTTAACAAAATAGATGACTTAGAAAACATGGAAAGGATAAACAACATAAGGATCTTTGGTCTGTCAGAAAACACTGAAGGAGAAGATATTATTTCATTCTTAACCTGGATTCCTGAATTTTTAGACTTGAAAGAATGACTTTCATTTGGAATTGAAAGGGCACATAGAGGACTGTGGAAACCTGCTTCTAACTCAACAAATATTCCACCTAGATCCATAGTTATACAACTTCTTTCATTTCTGGACAAAGAACTAATATTAAAATCTGCTTGGAGAAAATCACCCTTAAAATAGAATCAAAGCCTGCTAAGGTTTGACAATAATTATTCTTTCAGAATACTAGAACAAAGGAAAAAAGTCTGGCCAATAATAAAACTGTTGAAACAAAACAACATTAAAGCACAGTTGGCCTTTCCAACCAAGATAAAAATACTTTTTGCCAATGAGATGAGAACCTTTAATGACTTACTATATTCATCAAAAACAACTTAGTATCTATCCCAGAAGAAATGGAATGGATGGCCCCTACTCTTAAAAGAATAAAAGAAATAAATCCTTGGACTGATGCTAAAAAGCTGAAACAAAAAACTGATTCCAAGATAGCTGCCCCCAAAAAATAACTCTTACAACTACATCTCTCAAAGTATCAACTGATATGGTACATCACTTGTCATCCATTTTTATTTAAAAAGGAGGGTTTCTTAAACAACTGAGAAACAGTAATGATTTATTCAGAATGTTCAAAGAGTCCAATAATTCTTCACAAACAAAGGTAGGTCAAGATGGGTTACTATTTACATTATATATAAGCCAAACAAAGCAACATATAATATAAACATAGAAGTTTCTGTTCCCCTACTTGAACTCAACACGTGCTTATCTTGTTCATTTTTCAATGATTTTACTTATAATAATTTAAGTAATTAACTAATTCAACAAGGTACCATTCATCAGAGTTCAGACTCAAATATAACAAATTAACATCATATATAATAGCAATAACAGACAGCGTGTTTTGAAAAAAAATCATGTAGACTAATGTCTTATTCAGTTAAAGTATGATTTGGAAATGTCATGTATATCCTGGTCAAATAATAGTAGCAAGCTCTTAGTACAAATGTCATCATTATTCTGTCTAAATATAGTTACTATCAATTATGGCAGGTATCACAGCTACAAGTGCTGTTTGATCAATCCTGATATGGTGTGTGTGGATGCCGCTGTGTCTGGCAGCTAGTACAAATGTCATTATTATTCTGTCTAAACATAGTTAATATCAATTATGGCAGATATCATAGCTTAGAGTGCTGCTTGATTAAGCCTGACACTGTGTGTGTGGATGCAGCTGGGCCTGGCAGCTGTTGTATGTTGCTGTTTTCATCTTCAGGAAGCTGTGGGTTGCAGCTTGTGATCGAGGTTTACTGATGCTTGTGTATTAGGAAGAGACATTTGATGTTTAGCCTGGATCCAGGGGAAGGGGGTGAATAAAACTGTGATTTGGAATATTATGGCAGAGAATAGTTTGTTTATACATCTGCTGAGTGAGAGGTGGGAAGGCTGGAAGAATGTGTTCTCCCTTTTTGTGGTGGCTTGTTGGGAGGTTTTTTTATGATCTGTTTGCTCTCTGTTATTTTCCTGGCTGCTGCCTCTCTGAAAGGGAGGGAATTTAGGCTTGAAGTTGCAGAGAAGTGAAGCTTTGCTTCAGGTACATCGCGAGACTCTGGCATGCGGTACACAGGCACACTAACAGAAACAGATGCTCCCAGGTTGCTATGATAATGGAGACAGAGTGACAATAATGTTTAACGCCTCTGAGGAGTGTCCGAGATGATTCTCGGCAATGAAGTTTTTGGTTTAAAAAAAATATATATAATAAAAGGGCTGTTTTAAACCACATGTACACATATTGATGGTCTCCCAACACTTCGTTTAGCTCATTAAGTTGATTCTTGATAAAAAATAATAATAATAAGCGCAATTTTATATTTAAAATGTATTTTGGTCCAAACACATTAAGGACTTACATAAGAGTGGAAGTCTGAGTTATTGTGTAAGACTAAGAGCACTTGGTCTTGTGCAGTAACCTTTGCATTAGTCTGGGAGGTGAGCTTGTCCGGACGTGTTAGGCATATGGAATAGATGTTTCTAGGGATGTTTGGGGTTGACGGGAAGTGCTAGAGAGTCATCAGATTTCCTTCATGGAAATATCTGTGGGAATGGAAGGTGTGTTGAGTGGTTCACTGGCAGAGTGGCCACTGCACGGAACAGGCTGGTAAAATGGAACAGGACAAATATTGGTTTGGATATTTTAAGAACAGCCTGGAAACACACCACATGAACTAGTGAATGGTATTCTGGCAAAACTGGATGGGCATTGTTGCCCATGCTTGAAGTACTGGTATGTGTGTATGTAAGGATGGAAATATACTTATAACAAATAACCTAGAAGGGTCTCATAATTTAAAGTCTATGGACTGTATAAACATTCTTGGAAGGAGCTAATAATAAAAATAAGCATTACAGCTTGTGGTCTCTCAAATAACTAAGCAACAGCCAAAAAAAAGCATTACAACTTGAGGTCTCTCAAATAACTAAGTAACAGCCAAAAAAAAAAACACACAATAGTTATGCAATGTATGATTTTAGCAAATCTACACATAAAATATATAATGGTTATATAAGATGAATCAGTCTGCTGAATTTAGATATTAAAGACAGGATTTAATAACATGGGCTTGTGTATAATAACACTACTGTCTTAACTTGTCATAAATGACATACACTACATTGAACATCAAGGGGAAGCGTAATTGCTTTAACTTGAATTGTAATTTTTGTAATCCATCTTGACCATATATAATACTTAAGTGGTTACCAAGGTAACTAATGTTTTATACATGACATCAAACTGACAAAGGTGTTCAAGAGAAACAAAAGAACCCTGAACTTGAAATGTCACAGAATGTAACAATCATACTGTGAACAAATAGTTTTAAATTGACAATAGACTCTCAGTTTAATAACATGGGCTTATGTATAATAACACTACTGTTTTAACTTGTCATAAATGACATACACTATATTGAACATCAAGGGGAATCATGATGATTTTTTTCATATAAGTAAATGTGCATAACAAGTCATATAATTGCTTTAACTTGAATTGTGGTTTTGTAACCCATCTTGACCATATATAATACTTACACTGTTACCAAGGTAACTAATGTTTTATCAAACTGACAAAGTTGTTCAAGGGAAATAATAGAAGCCTGAACTAGGAATGTCACAGAATGTAACAATCACATTCTGAACAAATAGTATTAAATTGACAATAATCACTCAGTTTAACATTTGCTGATTATACAAAATAGAATGTTGCCATTTAAATCTAAAAACTTTCAGTATAAGCCATAAAGTGGCAATATATGAATATGGAAAGGGAACTCTGTAATCATTAATCATAATAAGTGAATTTTTTGTTTTTAACCTATAATTTCACTCATTTTATAATAAGAAATGACAGATATGAAAATCCTTATGTGTAGGAAATGGGGGGGGGGGAGTGATGCACCAATAATTAAAATGCACTAACTTTCATCAATGTTCACATAAAACAAACAATGCTTTAAGTAAGTTAGCAACAAACAAACTGATTACTTAAATGCTGGCAAACAATGAAATATAACTTCGGATATATCCAGTAAAATACATTGTATTATAAACATTAGGTATAAATATTATTACCATCTATTTATATTAAGTAATAAGTTTTGAAAGACTTCATCAATAAGGGTGAATATGTTAAATAACTGTGTGCTATAATCTTTTACTGAGGTTTTATATATGATACATCCTACTTTACTATGATTGAATTGCTTGAAATCTATATTTAATGTAAATATTAATTGCTTATACAATAAGTAGACATTTATATTGTATTAGAATTGTCTAATCTACACTAGTACTATATCTGTTCAAAATAATATAAATATTGCTTATTCCTATTACAAATATTCTCCATATGATAATTCAATTTATGGAGCTCAGATGTTCTGGATTGTCAAGGTATGAGGGCTAATCTGATGGACTTTTCATTCCATGGCTAGTGCGGATCTTAGTTTTGTTAACATTTATTAATTTAAATTTGTTATTTCACAAAAACATTTTTAGTATGCCTGACCAAAACATTACTTTATTGGTAAATACTCAAAGTATAAAACCAACAGTTTCCTTTAAAAGCTCAAATATATACTTTATGTATGGATAAGATACACATACTAAACCTAGAGCATTTGATAATAGTTTTCACTCTTACAGACACTGGCTAATGTACAATGTATGTACTGTACCTGTGTACGTATTCTACCTATGTTCCAAATTTCAGCTGTACAGCACAAATCTATTAATTACCTTTATCTTTAAATTAATATTTTCTTGTTTGTTCTCTCCACTGTATCTGTTGATGTGCTGCATACCACTGTAAAAACATGTCTATTGTAATTTGTGTGTATATCAATCATGTCTAAATATCTAAATGTATCTGTAATTTTTCTGTGTGGAGCTTTTCTCCCCAGGCCTCTGCTGAAAAAAGGGCTTTTTGGCTTAGTCAGACACCCCCAGTTAACAAATGTAAAATAAATAAATAAAAAATAAATAGTTATCAGATGAAAATGTTTAATAGTCACAATAAAACAAAAATACATAGTCTAAATAACCTAAGATGGATTTAACTTTATTATCTTTAAATACCAATGGCTTAAACAATCCTAGCAAGAGATCAAATCTACTGAAATATTTAAAACTGAACAAAGCACAAATTGTCTTCCTTCAAGAAACTCATTTCAAAACGAATGACAATTACAAATGGAATCCTAAGGAATATATGATATCGGCACAATCCACTTATAACACAAAGACAAAAGGGGTATCAATTTTATGAAAAACAAATGTGATTAACCCAGAAATCATTTATAAGTATGAAGATAAAGAAGGCCTTATGGCATTAGTAATAGTTAAATATAATAACAGAATATAGACCCTAGCCAATCTATAGTGGTTCCCAGGCATTGGAACAGGAACTGTTAAAAAAACATTTGGATTTCATTTCCAATAATTATAAAGGCAACTTAATATTAGGATGAGATTTTTAACTGTATATTTGATATTTCTGAAACTACAAATAAAAGACCACTGCATACATCTGCTGTACCAAAAGCTTTAAACAAGTGGGTAGAATCATTTCATCTTGTAGATACTTTCAAATTTAAAGAAGATAAATCTTTTTGTTTTCCCATCAAGATCACAGATTTGATACCCATACTAGAATAGATAAAATATTTGCTGCCCATGACTTATACTCTAAAATCATTAATTTCTCAATCACGCCCTGCCCCTTTTCAGACCACAATTCATTGATATTAAAACTTCAAAATAGGTCCAAACCATTAATCTTTATCTCCAGAATTTCAGCATATATAACTAAAATTAAAGAGTTCAAACCCTAGTTATTATCTGAATTACAGTTATTCTTAGATATTAATTACACCACGGTGATAAATAAAATAATGATATGGGACTCATTAAAAGCTTACATATATGGTAAAACCCTAACTTGGTATAAAAAAGCAGAGAATGGGATTTTGAATTATTAAATCTACAATCCAAACTTTTGTCAGTAAAAGCTGAAAAAAAATCAAAATAATTTGGCGATTAAAAAGAAAGTAGAAGTATTAAACAATAAATACAACAAAATTTTAGCACATAAAATTAGTTTAGCTTTAGAAAAACTAAAAATTAATACCTTGGCCACTTCTCCCAAATATCTACATAATTTATCCACAAGAATCAAAATACAATCAAAAGCTAATAACATTAAAAGTATCTTCCATGAAAAGAAAGGGAAAATGTCTTGGATATAGGTGACATTCTTGATGCTTGTAGAAATCACTATATGGAACATTTCCAAAAAGAAAATATACATATCGATCAATTAAATCTAGATGAAAAATGTTCTAATATAAAAAAAAATACCAGAAAAATTAAAACTAGATCTGCAAGCACACATATCCTACAAAGAAATTACAGATACAATAAAAGAGGGTAAAAATAATAAAGCTCCAGGTATAGATGGCATAATTATGGAAATATATAAACTTTTTCCTTCAAAGATACTACCTCTCTTCCATAAAACTCTATTAGAAATTTAGTCACAAGCTTTAATACCACCCTCTTGGACATATCCCTTAATCACATCAATCCTAAAGGAAAACAAATCCCCAAACCTCTGTACCTCATATAGACCTATATCATTATTTAATAATGACTATAAGATATTTATGACAATATTAACTAACAGAATGAAAATACCACTATTCAAAACAATAAATAATGATCAAACTTGATTATATATCATAGATACACACATGACAATATCAAAAGGATATTTTTTCTTGTAGATTATGTTAATAAAGAAAATAAAGAAGCACTTATTATTGGCTTAGATATAGAGAAAGCCTTTGATTCCCAAATTGGGACTATTTATTCAAAAATCCTAATGCTATTTGAATTTCCTGCATCTTTTGTTCATCTCCTAAAGAATATATATACAAATAATTTAGCGTATGTCAAGTTTGGTCTTTTTACCTCTGAATCTATACATATAACATAAGGCACTAAACAAGGATGTCCCATGTCACCGATTCTGTTTGCTCTAGCTACTGAAATATTAGCAGATTCAATTCATAACAATATAAAAATCAAAGGAATAGATGTTTATGAACAATACAATTCTAAAGTAATGCTATTTGCTGATGACATATTACTAACATTATCCAATACAAAAGAGACATCAGAAGAATTAGATATATTAATTAACAAATTTCACATGACTTCAGGATTCCATTTCAATAAATCAAAATCAAAATTTTTATTTTTAAATAAAAAAAGAACTGCAGACTAAGGGGGATCACGTCATAGGGAAACAAGAATCTACCTTAAAATATATAGGAATTGAGTTATACAAGGATAATAATGAATTAGTCTAAAAAAAACTACAATAATATCATCAATACAATTAAAATCTCTGTGGAAAATGGAAAAAAAATAATATTAACATTTGAAGACAGATTACAGTTAATAAAAAAGGTTTTACTGCCCAAAATCCTATATATAATCTTGGTAATACAACTGTTACCAGAAAGGAATATACATAAAGAAATAAATTCATGCCTAATAAATTTTTTATGGTTTCCCAAAAGAAACAGAATAGCTTTAATACATCATATCAGACCATGGAAACAGGGAGGATTAAACTTTCCTGATATAGAAACATATATAAAAGCATCATTATCTAAAACAATCTCAGACTGGATAAGTCCAAATTACTCTGCAAGTTGGAAATAATTACTAACTGTAATATCAATAAATGAATTTGATTTACAAAAAAATTCAAATAGATAAAAACAATTTGCCATGGCACATATTATGTATTAGCATGCAATATAACATAACTAAACCCACTAAAACTCATATGATTATTAACTCATTTAGAAAAATTATTAATGCAATTATAGATGAAAAAGTCTGGTTTGATCTTTTAACACCATTTATAGTCACAAAGAACTTTCCACATAAAATATATAGAGACATTATTAATTCCTGGGAACAGAAATGATTTGTTTGTTGGCTCCAATGTATCAAAGAACTAAAAGTTTTAGATATGCAAGTAATAAAACCAACACACAAAATTCCACAACAGGACTGGCTAACTTTACAGAGTATTCTGTCATATTCACAAGATTTAAGTAGAATAATTAACAATTCTTCATTTAAAGAAATACCTAAATTTATGAAATACATTTATGAAATCATATATAATGACTTTGGCATGGGAAACAGTATTTCAAAATTTTACAAAATATTGATAAACCATAAAACAACACCCAAAACCTCATATTGGAAATATATAACAAAAGGACACTCAATACAGTTAACTGAAGATATTAAAACAAATATCTTATTATCGATAAAATATACATCCTTTACACAATACTGGAAAGTGTTTAATTGGAAATGCTTGCACAGAGCATTCTTAACCCCAGACAGAATCAGTAAAATTAGTTCTTCCATAAAAGGAATATGTTGGAGATGTGAGAAGTACACAATGCAGAATGGAACCACATTTTCTTTGACTGTGTTAAAATTAAGCCATTTTGGAATGGTATTAATAACTTTCTACAAGCTTTATTTAATGACTCATTTTATTTAACTAAAGCGCTTATATTATTAAATGTGAACAAAGGTCCTCATTTGAATAGGTCAAACATGTATCTAGTATGGACTATACTTGCAATTTCAAGGAAGTGTATAACAAGAAGATGGAATACAAACACAATACCAACTTTGGAAGACTTCTACAGCCTACCACAGACCACAGCATTACTGGAACTTAAAATTAAAGAACTAAGAATTTATCCAAAGCCATTTATCAACAATCCTTGAAGAAAAGTGTTATCGTTGACTGACACTATGCAATAATTGATCAGGCACTCTGATAATGGATTGGACATATTTATAAAGTAACTGTATACATTAAGATCTGTTATAGTGTCAGGCTAATGTAAATAGTGTACATAGTTATTTAAGATGTTATGTATAAATACTATGGAATTCATTCAAATGTATTTGAAAAATTAAAAAAAAAAAAATTTAGAGAAAAAAAATATATATATTAGCCAGGTGATACAATATTGTGAAGAACAGTGATGCTTCCAGGCCAGATGGATGACCTTTTTTAAAAGAGTATTACCATCATCAGAGTAGTGTATGTTGACAGGACATTACTAATGAATATTGCATTAAATGGACTCCAACAGAAGACGTGTGTAACACTGAATACAGAAGCCAAAACTAGTCTGCTAACCTGAAATGTATACTGTGATATCAAACTCATACAGGGGGTAGTAACTGGCACCAGTTAATGAAAAAAACTCAGGAAGGTCATATGAATAACCGAAGCTGTGGCAGGGGGCATCCAGCCTTGCTCAAAAAAAAGATTTAGTTGCTTAGCTCTATTTTCTGGTCAGAATTTACTTAGCTTTATTTTCTTGTCAGAATGCCAGAATTTGTTCATAGTGTCTTCATTTTGTAGGTATGTTAAGATATTGATTCATGTTTTTTTCAGTGTACATACCCAAAGTTTGCCTCATTTACTGCAATCTAAAAAATGGTGTGGCAAAGCAGTCACTTATGATGCAAAATGTAATTAATTCTTTAAAACAAAACTTGCATTACCGGCATAATTTCTGACAGTATGCTGGTTAATGTAGTAACTTCTTACACCTTATAATAAAAACAACTGCATGAAACAAAGCAGAGTCCAGGGTTAAAGTGCTTGCATTTTTGAACTCTTGATGGCCTTAACATTATTTGTAAGGTTGTATCACAGTACATTCAAGAATTTTAAACAAGTAAATTTTATATTGTGGATTGCTTATACAGTGTGAACATTCTCTTATTAATGCCATTTGGGGATGACATTTTAAGATTTAATATTTTTGTGCATCTCCACTGATTCTTGTATATTTCATTTTTTAAATCCAAGCTTAATTATAACATACAGAGTGCTAAATGATTTTCAAGTGCCATAAATTAACCCAACAGAGAAGGAAACTGTTATTCATAATGAACAAAAACAGTTTACCTTACCATCAATAAACAGCACAAGAAAAATAAATACAACATAAATTACAAGCCAACTGGTTCCTGTTTTGTGACTTAACTACGGAAATGATTTACAGCTGTAAATGACATAACTAAGTTCCTGCTGTCGGATACAGCATTCTGGTTAACTCTTTGCAACCTGTGGTATCCTGTCTAATTATGACAATGCTTCATAAATAGCTGTAGTGTTGTTTGCTGAGGAGTTTTTGACATGTTTCATGGGTAAAATGACTAAAACAATGTCTCTAACAAATGTTGATATATTGAGAGCTCCAAGTGCTTGTCACAAACATAAAACAGCAAAGCTATGCTGCACAACCCTAGCTTCTCAGAAGTAAGCTTCGGAAAGCTGTAACTGTAAGTCATGAGTTTATAATTCACTTTGAATGAATAAAAATGTTATTCTGTAAAATGAAACAGAAATTGTACAACATTGCCTATCTCACTACACTTAATTACAGACAGATGGTTTCATTACCAAAGTTGTTTTCCAAATGGTCTTCCTTCTGATGACATCATGATATCTCTTCCAGAAACTTTATGTTGGACATATGTACAGAAATATGAATTTAATGTTTATATGCAGTTATGCTGTACTCTGCCAATAATCATAGCCCTATATTCAGAAAGTTTCCAAAAGGTATATATGTTATCCATTTCTGATTCAGAGATAGCCCTATATTGCATTTCTAGACTTGTACTTACTAAAGTGTACACTTTCTTGGGTTGAATGTACTTAAGGTACTTTGTCTGTACACTTGAATTGCAATGCATGTATCTGTCTCATCTAACATTCTTATACATTCTGTAAATTATCTCTCCTGCGACATGCAATAGAAATATATTTTGCCCTTTTCATTTGCAATGTTTAGTGAAGTTACACTGTTGTTAATTATGACCAACGATGTTTGCCACTGTGACCCTGGACAGTTTGCCTCTATGTCTTTGTCAAACTCAGGCAAGCTGTGAACCTGGAGGTTCAAGCAAGCTTTGAACTTTGAACATATAATCCACCCAACATGGTTTCAGACCAAACCACAGAATTGTGGGTGCACTAATGATGTTCACCAGCCACAAAAGACAAAAGTTAAACAGCAAACAATTTGCTACATCCATCAACTTTGATCTGTCGAAGGCCTTTAGTACGTCCCGTTATGCCATTTTAATTCACTGCCAGTCCTAATACCACCACTTCCTCTCACTACTGTGGTGTGCATCTACTTGATAAGTCAGATCCAAGCACCCTATCTCAACCTCAAGTAATCAGATCAGATGCTCAGATCACTCCATGGACCTTTAGCGTTCACAGTCTTTATCAATGTTATACCAAGTGTGTGTCAGCTAGAAAAACCCATTCAATATGCTGATGATGCCTCCCTTAATGTCATCTTCCTGTCCTCCAGATCTATACAAAAGTTATGTCAAACTGCCTCTGGTAACACATAATCATGGCTGTCTAAAGATGAGCTTGAATCCAACACCAGAAAAAAAAAAGGAAAGAAAAAAATAGGTAAAGTTCTCCAGGCAATGACAGTCTTTTTATACTAGGTAATGACTGCATATCCCACAAAGTCATCCCCTCACTTAAGTAACTTGATGTCACATATTTGACCAATTAATATTCCTACTTACATATCAATAAATCTATCAGATGAAATGCAAACAAATTCCTTATGGCACAAGTTATGCTTGCCACGGCCTTCCTTCATCCCACCCTTTTCTACTATTCCTCAGTATTTAGCAATCTTATTGGCATTCTCAGCCAAATTAGAATGTCTGTCACCATATCTCCCACTTTGTATCTGGACACGTCAAATAACTCAGCAATGTGTCTCACAACAATCCATTGAATGCCTCAAATTCTACAGCAAAATTTCCCTCAACAACAGGAAAAAAACAAGTTACTGCTAATTTAGCTGGGCCAAAGTCGACCAGACATCAACAGTCTGCTTATCCTTGGCAATACGTATTTGACCTGTGCTAATATTATGACCTGCATATCAACAAATCTATCAGACAAAATGCGAACATGATTCACTAAGCAGAGTACAAAACTTCCTTGGATAAGACTGAACATCATGCACTTAGCCTTCCTCTACCCACTGCTCCAACACCCACATATTTCCCTTAGAAAACTCTTTATGGTCATTTGGATTAAAAACATTCAAATCTTTGGGTCTTCCCTTGGTTGGATCCTGTTTTACTGCACTTTTTGTGGTTAACAATGGGTGAGAAACATCCAAACTTAGGGACTATTTTTAAATATGATCCTAATTCACTTAAAAATGAAACACAAGAGGCTTTCCATCAATATGCATTGTCTAAACAATAAGAAGTATGAAACTATAAAACCTGGATTTATTGACTGACTGTAATTCTCAGTGACTTCCCAGAAAATGAAACATTTTCTCGGGACAAAGCAAAAATGTGACAGTTGCGAGGCATGTTAGGGTGGGGTTGCAATGTCTTGCACTGTATTATGTTTTCATTCATTTAATCATGATGAGACTGACATCTGAAATGTATTCAGAAAAGAAAGTGGCTGCAATTGTTGGACACATTGTGTGTATGCCGCATGTGTGTGAGCTCACATGCATGCACATGCACATTTGTGCATGTATGTGCATGTGAAAATGTAAAAAAAGAAAGATCCAGCTGTACTAGAGTCTTCACTGCGTAATACCTTAAAGGTTTGTGAGTCTGTCTGTGCTTTGTGTGTGTGTGTTTGTGTGTGTATATGTATATATGTGTGTATGTGTGTATGTGTATATCTGTGCTTCTGTGTGGACATTAAATACTTTGATAACTTATATTTTGGATGTAAAATACTTTTCCCAAAAAGAATTACATATGATACAGCAACTTTGAAACCTTAAGACAGGAACTATTTTACATCAAAAATATAAAAAACTATAAACTAATAAAAAGTCTAATACAAATATATTAACAGACAGTCCACTATATAAATGCAATAATGCCCTCAAGGATGGGTGTTACAGGAGAAATAATGGACGGCAATTCAGGCTAGTGGATAAAGACTTCCAAATAAAATGTAGAACTTGGCTTTATTACTTTGAGGGTGAACATTTTAAGCAAATTAAAGGTGTAGCCATGGGGGCCTCTTGTGCTGCCATGTTTGCCAACCTTGTTCTTACAGAATGGGAAAACAGACATGTGTTCACTTGTGTCTACAGGAGGCATTTTAAACTTTATGTGCGTTTCCTGGACGATGTTTTTATTTTATGGAAGGGAGATACACACGATATAGAAACATTTGTTACACATTTGAATAATATCTGTTCCTATTTTAAGTTCACTTATACATATAACAGTCTTGGACTGTCCTTTTTAGACACTTATATTTATATTACACCCCAAGGTTTTAAATCCAATATATACCGTAAACCCACATTCAGCAATTCTTATTTAGAATTTAGTAGCTGCCATCCTTTTTCACAGAGAAAAAGCATTTTGAAAGGACAATGTATTAGGGTAGCTAGGATGACTTCAAATTATGCTGAAGTGGAGAATTAACTCAGATTGGTGGGTAATATGTTCCTGGAAAGAGGATATCCTTGGAAATTAGTTAATGAAATCACTGAATATATATTATCACAGTGGGAGGTTTTGTATAAACTGATATTAGGAAAAGGACTAACTCAGGAAATTGATAATACTTATAGGGACAATTTTACTAGAGCTATGGTTTTAAAATATAGCCCCTATTCATCTATTATTAGGGATGTGATATCAAAGAATTGGAATATTTTAAGGGGAGACATGGATATATATAACTATTTAGGACATAACCCAGCTTTTGTTTACAAGTCAAGTTACAATATTAAAGCCAAGTTGGAGAACCACAGCTTAGTTAGAGAAACTGAGATGCTTAAAGGAACCTGTAAATGTGGGTCTTGTAATCAGTGTGTACACATTAATGAAGTGAATGTTATGTATTTAGTAAACTTCAGTAGAAGTAAGGTGAATTTTCAAACAGAAAATTGCAATACTAAGAGAGTCTTATATTTGGCTGTGTGTACTGCCTGCCCAGCATTTTATGTTGGGAAGACTGATGGGTCTTTGAAAAACAGCATATATGAACACATTTACGGTATAAAAAAGAAAATAAAAAAAAGAAAATACTAATAATGCATTATATAGGCACATAGAACAGAATAGCACTTGTCACACTTTTAAGTTTGCTATCATTGACAAGGTGCACATTAATCCTACGGGTGGTAATGTTAAGCTACTACTTGAAGAAAAGGAAGTAGTCTGGCAATTAAAGTTTAATGCTAGTAACTCCCCCCCCCCCCCCGGGTATTAATGATCATATATATTTGAAACCCATTTTAAAGTCTAGGGCTTGACAATGTTTCACCCTAAATTTAGATAAAACTTAGATATTTTACATATTTTTCATATTTTGTATATTAACTATATTATTTATAAATTATTTATGTAAAAATGTATTTTCTATGATTTTAGGATTTGTCACATATGTACGTTTTTATAAGCTTAATATTGTTTTTAAGTCTCATTTATACTTATTTATATATTTATGAGGACTATGCCAGTATTTATTTACATTTTTAACTAGAATTTATTACTTAAGTCATACATTTTATATATACAAAAGCACATTAGCTTCTTAGTTACTTTGATTAATTGTTTAAAACAGTTGTTACATCACTTCCTGGTTTACTGTTTAGTTCCTGTGACTATAAACGGTTGTGTATCATTCTTTTTAATGAATCTGATGATGTCCAGTTAATATGGATGAAAGCACTCATTCCATTTGTGTAATAATATATATTTAATACCCAGACTTAAAACCGTTGTCATATAGTTTAATGTATTTTTTCTCTGTACTCTGTCTCCTACAGATTGCCTTGTGGCAATCTATGCCTAGCCTACAAAGCATCCTCTGATCCCTCACAAATAGATTTCCTGTAACTCCGCAAAGCAAATATTTATTTATTTATTTATGTATTGTACATTTGGTAACTGGTAAAGTCCGACTGGACACAAGTCCTTTTTTCAGCAGAGGCTGGGGAGCAAAGCTCCACAGAACAAAATCTATATAGAACACAAATAAATCAACAGTAATACAATTTGAACACAAATAAATCAACAGTGATACAATTTGAACACAAATAAATCAACAGTGATACAATTTGATTGAGGTACATATAGAATGTATACAGATACATCAAATATTAGAGAACATGAAATATAAAAAACAAATAAATCAACAGAATACATATAGTTAAGAAACTATTCTGAAACATTCATGTGTCAAAGAATCAAATAAAGACTTCTTATAATACGTGATAATTCAGGCAAGGGATAATGCAGTACTGAGGGTGAAAACTAGCCGGGAGTAGTATTATCTAGGTGAGTTTTTAGTGATATTTTTAAACTATAGTAAGGAAGAATTGGATGATATGATGATATATTGGTGGGCAGTATATTCCATAATTTAGGTATGAAGTTACAGAAGCAGAAGAGGGATTCACCAGCTGTAGTACTGGCTTTCATTACGTCTAGAAGGAATTCATTACTGGAGCAGAGAATTATATTACTGAAGTAAGGATGAAGTAGATTTTGAAGTGCATGTGTTTTCTCTGGCTGGTTCAGAATTTTATAGGCTAAAGTAAATTGGTTGTAGTTTAAAAGCTGAGGAAATTCCAACCAGTTGAATTGCTTTAGGACTGTACAGTGATGTGTTCTATAAGGAGGGCCAGAGGAAACCTGATTATTTTGTTGTAGCAGGAGTCGAGGTTAGCTAAACTGGTCTTTCCAAGGTTAGTAAGACTTGGGGAAGCATAGAGAAGTGGTGAGATGAGTGCGTGTAATGGCGGACTTAGTGTATTTTGTAAGAAACTGCATATTTCTATATAGAACACCCATTTTTTTGTGCACTTTCTTTATGGTCTGGGAGATGTGAATATCAAATCTCATATTATTGTCTATCTCTACTCCTAGTAGTTTAGTGTGAGTTACAAGAGAGATAATGGTTTTATCCCTGGACATAATGTTAAATGGGAGACCAGATGTAGGATGGAAGAGCAGAAGTTTAGTTTTATTAGGATTTAGAATTAATTAAAAATTAGTAAGCCATGTCTCAACAGAAAAAAAAATAATCTTGCGTTAGTGAGTGGAGTTCTTGTAAGGAAGAAGCAGCACGTATTAGTGTAGAATCATCTGCATACTGGATGACAGATGCATGTAGAGTAAAAGGGTGGACATTGTTAGCATAGAGAGGGGGGGGAACAGCAGGGATCCTAGGAAGGAACCTTGGGGAACTCGTAGAGTAACTGGAAGAAGAGGGAAGAGGTCCTGCTGCCATTGAACTGCCTGCTAATATCCTGATAAATAACTTTGGAATCAGGTAACAAATGATTGATTGAGACCTAGAGCAAAAAGAACATTGATAAGTCTACTATGCGTGACCATATCAAAGGCCTTAGAAAGGTCGAGAAAGATAGCAAATACAAATTTCCCATTGTTTCTGTGGTGGTTTACTGTATTGGTGAAAGATATTAAAGTAGTGATAGTGCTATAAAATGGGCAAAACCTGTGTTGAGTGTTTGACAAATGTTTATGAGTATGCAAGTAGTCCATAATTTGTTTATGTATACATCTTTCTAGGATTTTGGATAGAGGGGATAGTATAGCAATTGGGGGGGTAGTTAGTCACTTCTGTAGAATTACCCCCCTTTTGTGTAGTGGAATAATATGGGTGATTTTCCAAATTTCAGGGGGAACATTTTCAGACATGGATCTATTAATAAGAATGGCTACTGGGTAGACAATCACATCTGCAGCGATTCGCAGAAAGTTGGCTGGTTGCTTGTCTGTTGTCAGTGTTGTGGGCTTTAGCTTTTTAAGCCATTTTATTATCATATCTACATTACATGATTTGGAGGGGGGGGCAGTTTTTGTGGTTAGATAGGGCTAGAATGGTCTCCGTGAACTATTATTTATTGAATTGAGTAGATATATTCTCTGAGGTGTTTGCAGTTGTTGGGGAGGGAGTACCAGATTTATCTGGAAGGAGTATGCTATTAATAGCTGCCCAGAACTTTTGAGGGTTGTTTTGATGCTTAATTCATATGTTGCAATAGTAGTCAATCTTGTCAAGTTTAACTTTATTTCTGAGTTCTAGATACACTTGTTTTGAGACTTGGGTCATAATTTTGTGCCAGTGGTACCAGGCTTTGTCTCTAGCTTTAAGCAGTGACCTGGTTTCTTTACTTAGCATCAGAAATACCTGTTCTAAGGTCTTAAACCTTGTCTGAGACATAATCAGGACATGTTGGAGAGACAGGTATGTGTCTCAAAGATTACCCCTTCTCTGGAACAGGCTTCCCATCCATGTGAAGCGAAGCTCATTCCTAACTATATTCAAATGTAATTTGGACCAACGGATATGAAATTGCAAATGTATCCAAGTTTGACACCTAAATCCCTAATGAATGGGGGGATGCTTGTGAACATTTAATGTTTAAAAGCCTATATTGTAACTCTGAAATTCATTGGGGTATTGACATGTCAGCAATGTGTGGTAAATTTGGGGTAAGCTTGGCTAGACTTAAAATAGTTCTTGGGCCCACTAGTCTAGTAATCACCTATGAACCTAATGTAAAACTTACTTTGTCTACTCAATTTTAGCATTTTTTGAAGTATCCTCCCAGGTTGTACTTATAAATGGCCTACATTGATCAGTATTTTACCCAGGAGCTTGCATTTGTTACTTGCAATTACTGTTCCCCACACACTTCTGGAATATGTGAGCATACTGCATGCTAAATATATGCTAATTGTCTTGGTCTTTAACCAAATTAAAACTGACAAAACTCCTGGCGGTAATGTGAATTGATACAGATGCTGTTGCTAACTATAATCTAGATTTTGGATTTGTTAATGAAATTATGTAGGCACAAAGATTTTACTTAACTAACTAGCAATTATTTTTCTTCTCTGTCTCACATTACATACATAGAGCTAGTGATACCTAATTCATACTAGAAACCAAGATAATGCCACTGTTTAACATTGTGCTAGTAGTAGTTCATTCACATGCACGAATGTATTCTTAGGTATTCCATACTTGCTGTATGTACAGGCTAACCACTGAAACCACCTTGTCTATGATTTTTGTGTACTGGTGTGCAACAACTACAGGGACCTTCCTAATTAAGCAGCATACTGTGATCAGCAATTATAGAAATACTGTCTTTAATTAGGTTGCCTTTTTTTTCTCTCTGCATTGCCACTTTCTCCTCACATTTTTCTCTTTCCTTTCCAGTCACTCTAGACTGCCAAGCATCAAGCCCATTTGCTTCCCCACACCTGTGTATTGTCACTGAAAACAGACAGCAATTACACCATCAAGAACACAGGCTGTAGGGTCAAAAGAACTGTCATTTTGCTACATATGTTTAACTACTAAGCTCTTTATGTCACCTACTACCTACTTACCCTAAAATGCTCAATTAGTTTCAGCAGATAATGTAACTTAATAAAGACTTGTAAAACTGAAGAGAATCTATGGAGTGGCTTGCACACTAAATGGGACATAGTCACTAGGTTTATTATTCACATTTTCCACTAAATTAGGAGCGTTCAGTACTACCTGTTCAACTACCTAATCATCCTTTTCACATCTAAACTTTACTCACCCATGCCCTGTTTAATAGGATTTTTAAGTATCTTAACCTAGATTACACCCTGGATATAAACAACATATATAGCACAAGACTGCTTGGAACCACACCAATAAGTAGTCTCTATTTATAAGTGGTGAAAGGAATATCTATGTGCCCAATGTAAGTCCTTAATAATAAAAGTAAATAATATAAATTTACTTGCAATCATGGACTCTTAGCACTGACCTGTTGCATTCACTGGCTGACAGATAGTTTTGTGCAGCAAAGCTCTCTGCACTGTATAACTGCACCCTGGTGTATCCTGCTCCATTCCCCTACCTTACCCCCAATTCTCAATCACCCCAGTGCTTCTATACTTATACCACCATCCCAAACCCACCATTTACTGAGTATTCAATCAAATAGTACTATCACATAATTTCCATCCCCTCAACAATTATCTGTCTTTACCAAACCATCACCTCATTTCCTTACCACCTAATTTACATCCCTTTCCACTTTTCTATTAAACCTTCTACTACATTTCTCCACACCCCCACTACGAACCTCTGTCATCCCACCTTACATATCTAGTGTTCGCTCAAAAACTGGATGTCTCCCTATCCTCTTACTCCTACAGTTAACCCACACCCTTTTAACAATGGAAAAAAATTACCTTCTCCCCCAATTACCTCAAAATGTTCTCAGCCTACTTAATTACATCCATACTCCTTACTCTAGCTGCTCAACTAACATCCTATCATAAATAATTATCCACCATCTTGTCCTTGGCTACCAACTCTGACCCTCACTCACACTACACAAAACCCATAAACTTTCAAATAGCACCTGAGCTCTATACTACTATCTATATAGAACATTTCTCATACAGATATGTAAGCCTATATCCCACTTCCCAAAATATCGTAATGTATAACAAACTAAAGATAAAATGGTCAAACTCACTCCTACACTTAGTATCTTATCTCAAACTTAGCAACAACATCCATTCAAATCCTTGCCCCAAAATCACACAACAAAACGGCCATAACCTTCCTACCATTTACCCATACTCAGAAACAGGTACTGCCCCTAAAGGAACTAATCTGCTACTTCTCAACAAGAATCTTAGGAGCATAGTAAATTAGGTACATGAATTCCATGCCAGCCTTACACAATACTCCCCGATCACCGAAGTACTAACTGAAACATGGATGAAACCAGAAATCAACAATAATGAAATTCTAGCTCCAGGTTATAATATACGCATTCTTGATAGAACAAACAAACGTGAAGGTGGAATAGCTATTAAATATAAAAATAATCTCCACTTAGAACTTCTTGACTTGGAATCCCAAAATTCAACAATGCAGAAATAATATTTAGTAAATGCAAAGTAAATTCCAATTAATATATAACTATTATAGGAATATATATTTCTCCAGGCAATAACCTAACTACAATAGAGGATATTCTCCAGTGGACATCCTTAAAGATTCATCAAGAAACCATCATAATAGGTGATCTTAACACAGACTGGCTAATCTGTAAGTCAGAATCCCCATAAATTTCTTAAACCTGCACAGCTTCTCTCAGTTAATCTAAACTGCAACCAGAGTAGACAAAACCACTAAAAGACAAACAAACCTTCAAATTTTTATCTCTCTGGGTGTCTCCTAGATAGTATTAGTGAACAACTCCCAACCTACCTGCTGAGACAACGCCTATACCTCCATAGAACTGTCACATATAAATAAGTCCACAACCTGAAACACATTAATGCACAAACTTTCATTTCCACCTTTCACCTCTGTAACTGAACCCCACTAAGAACACTACCCATAAATAATGCCATAACTTACTTTAATACCAAATAGGAACCATTCAGAACCATAAAGTAAAATCAAATTCTGTTCAATGACTAACAAAAGATACAATGCAGCTACTTAAACAAAGAGATAAAGCCTGGAAACAATGGCATGCTAATAAGACCCAAGACAATCTACAAAGCTACAGACAACTTAGAAACAAATCTAAAATACAGATCATAGAAGACAAACAATCCTACTATAGTAACATACAACATAATAACAAAAATAATCCCAAATCATTCTGGTTCTCGATAATAAAAAAACTCCTCCAGCCTGGCCAGTCTTCTACACCAACTCCAAACAACCACAAATAATGTGGATAGTATAGCAACACAATTTAACACATACTTTACTAATTCTACACTATCACTTACTGCAGACTAAGGCCAGTCTCCTCTAATTACCCCAGATACATCTTATGACTACAATTACTCTATCTTTTAAACCCATCCAAACATCCAGCATAAAAATTGCTTAGCAAACAAAAATCAACAACCCTAGCAGCTGATAGCTTCCTTATAGAATACCTTAATCTAGCTGCAGACATTATTTCCTATTTTATGTCATTTCTTATTAACCTCTCTATCACAGAAAAATGTATTCCCAAAATTTGGAAATACCTTACATCATCCCATTACATAAAGGCGGCAGCTCAAAATTCTCAAACTACAGACCAATAACAATACTATCTGCTCCATCCAAAATACTAGAAATATGCACTCAAACCCAACTCATGAATTACCTCTCTTCTAACAACCTTCTAACAAATACATGGCATGGTTTCTGCCCCAATCATAATGCAACCACTGCCCTCCTAAGTTTTACAAATACTATCAACCAATACAGAAATGAAGGAAAACTAGTGTCCTCCATCTTGTTATACCAATCCAAAGTATTTGACACTGTCTCACATCAAAATCTCCTCACTGAACTCTCCTCCCTCAGATTCAGTCTTTCATCACTATCTCGGTTCCATAACTACCTAACTGGTAAACAAGAAACAGTTAAGTGGCATCAAGATTTTTCACCTCTCTTACCAGTTACCATGGCACTCAGGACTCAATTCCAGGACCACTTCTCTTCAATATTTGTACCAACAGACTTCACACTACAACCCACCCTGCCTCAGTAGTTCAGTATGCAGATGACTCTACACTCAACTGCTCTGCACCAACCCTGCCACATCTTTAAAATATGACACAACTGTCTTTCTTTGCTGTGGAATCCTGGCTAACAAACAACTGATTCTTAATCCAAACAAAAGTAAACTAATGCACTTTGGACCAATAAAGTTTATAGATTCAAAATTCTCATTTCACATATGTTTCCCCAAAAATACCATAACGGCAGCAGTATCTCAAACAAAATTACTTGTTTCTCTAATTGAAGAAAGAATGCAAGTTTGACCAACATCTATTGCATTTTATCAGAAAGACACACATTAATAAAGATCCCTATGTAGAATCAAACCATAGCTTACCAACGCTACCAGTCAATTGCCAGAATTCATTTGCTCTCTTTTCTGTTATATGCCTCCCCAATTTTAATCAACTTAAAAAATAGCAAAACTAGAAGCCGGTTACAACAAAATATCCAAATATGCAATAAATTCCCCACACAGATCCCATCACAGCACTACAGCAACTAAACTTACTAGAATTACCCCACTACTTAACATATTCCCAGCTAATCACTAGCCAGAAAACCTCCCTGTTCTCCAAAATGTACTACAACCTTAGACCAATGTCTGGGACCTTCATTCCTCAAACAAATCTTTCCTACAAGATACCAAATCCAACAACAACTTCAGCGACTCTCTCTTTCTACTCCATTTTGTCACCCATTCTACTTTTATACTGCAGCCAAGGGGAGCTGAGAAACCTAGCCTACATTTTTTAAGCACAAAACTAAAATGAGCTAGAAATGCTTGCTTTGATGCAATCATACAAACAAACAATAGGCAGCCAGTCTTATGTCATTGTTTTTGGAAACCATGTTTTTTAAAAAAAGGTTATTCACTGAGTTACAGACTGCCAGAGTTTTCAATGAATACGATAGGATGGTGTTGCTGTCATTTTAAGTAAAATGGACCTGTGCATGTTTCTGTGCATTTATTCTGTCTTCCTTCTGTTTATACTACTGACCAGTATCTGTTAGGTGGGTGGCATAATTGAAGACTGTTTTTTTGTAGAGAAGTTTTAGACTGATTCCAGTTACAGTGGCACAAAGGGCTAAAGCCCTGACTACAGGCTAGGTGACCTGAGTGATTTAGCGCTTTAAAGGGAGGTATAAAAAAGGTGATGAAGGTTGTTAGAGGGCTATGTCCCA